>NW_027263797.1:0-20695 GCF_044049435.1 Aspergillus pseudodeflectus | reverse complement strand
GAGGGTATTGAGGGTATTGAGGGTATTGAGGGTATTGAGGGTATTGAGGGTATTGAGGGTATTGAGGGTAATTAGTCGTCGAAGAGCCAAATAAGATACATACATGCGGGCAAACTATACATTCATACCTCACACCAAACCGATGGAGGTTTGATTTTGTCCATAAAGATATTAAATACTTAGTACCATACTGATAGATCCAAGCCGAATAAAGATACATGCAAGTAAATAAATAAATACAGTCTAACACCGCCCAAACATTGCCCATATAAACAGAACAAGACATGATAAAAGACAGGAATCTATCGTTTCAATATCCACATTACCAACCGCAAAAGAATATCAAACACCCCCAGCGTAAGCGCAGCGAGGATATCGAGCCACAGCCGCGAAGTCCTCCTGGCCGGCATATCCATCTGTTTCCGTTTCGGGGGGTGTCGAGGTTTCTCGCCAGCATAGCTGTCGAAGTCGCTATGCACATCTGCATCGATATCAATTCTGCTCTTCATTTCGGCAGCCTCGCATTCGCTGCTCTGAGCACCATCTTGCTCCACCTCTATCCCGAAACCAGAACCAGACTCAAAATCAACGGGGCATCCGCCCTCCCGGAGTCAACCCTTCAAGACCCCCATCTCCCTCCACCGCTCGACATACAACCTGACCAACTCCTCACCGACAACTCCCTGCCCCGCCAACGAAACCGAGTGCTCCTCCGAGCGACTCGTATCAAGGACCAGCCCACCACACGCCATGTGCAAGAACGCGCGCGTGAAGAACTCCATGATCTTCGCGGCCGGGATCTCGCGATCCCGATCGAGTTTCGACGTCTGGAGCAGGTGCAGGAAGTCGCTATAGGGGATGATCCGGTCGGACGGAATACCCAGGATTCTCGTGATGGTGAGGTTCATTTCTTTCCAGGGCTGGCCGAGCGGGTTATCGATGTGGTAGACGGGGTACGCATCTGGCTCTCCTCGGCCGCCGCCCTCGCCATCAAAGTGCTCCTCGCTCGGAAGGAGCAGGTCAACCATCGTATCCGCAACCGTATCAACCGGAATCCAGTGCAGCGGCCCATCGAGATCCGGCCACGCGCCCAGCGCCTGCGCCGTCTTGATCAGCATCGGCATGTGCTCCGTATGCGGCCAGATGCCGCCCTCGTGGGAGCCCGTGATCTGGCCCGGCCGCACGACCATCGGCCGGAAGTGGTCTGGGTATCGGTGCAGTGTCTCGTCGAGCATGCGCTCGCACACCCATTTTGCCTCTGGGTAGCCCAGAGGCAGAGTGTAGCGGAGCGGGACGCGGGTCTCGGGGACGCGCGTGGTGTCTGCGGAGCCGACGACGGAGATGGAGGAGACGAGCTGGAAGCCGATTCTCCGTGTCGAGGTTGTTCTCGATGGGGAGGAGGCCATTTTGCGCGCGAGATCGAGCAGGTTGCGCATGGCCTGGAACTGCGAGGCGAAGGTGTGGATGGGGCGTTGCAGGGACATGGGCCAGGCGTTGTGGACGATGTGCGTGGCATTCTGCGCGAGGAAGGCATATTCCTCGGAGGAGAGGCCGAGATTGGGCTCGCTGGTTGCGCCGTCCATCATGCGCAGCTTGGCGGTTTCGGATTCGCTCAGCGTGATCATTCGTGAGGACAGGGCGTCGCGCTGCCGGATTGTCCCTGGGGTGTTGCTTCGGCGGTTCAAGCAGACGACTGTGCGGACAGTGGGGTTGCGCGCGAAGCTGGCGACGAGGTGTGCGCCGAGGCTCCCTGTTGCGCCGGTGATGATGACCACCGCGCCGTCGTCGTTGCTCGGTGAGGCGCCATGTTGCGCTACTGCTGGTGTTGGAGGCGCAAAGCCCGCGGAATATCTCGCAACATACTCCTCGGCGATCGCCTCGCGCCCCGCATCCTTGTTCACGGGTTGGCGCGGGAGGCTCGGGGGCTGTTTCTGCGGGAGGGGCTTCAGAAACTCGTGTTCGCCCTCTGGGAGAGAAAGGACGTCAGCATCGTCGCGCGCAGGCATGATAAAGGGCTCGTGGAAGTCATCGGTGGTGCATACATCGGTTGTGGTAGAGGGCGCCGAGTCTGTCGACTCGCCCGTCGTCGACTCGCCGGCGATACTGCTCGACGAGGAGGTATCGAGGGATGCTGGGGACGCAGGGGATCCGGGCATCGAGGTGGAGATGTAGGTTGTCAGCTGCTGCACGGTGGTCGCTTCGAGGAGCTCGGTGTGGTCGGGGGAGAACTTGAAGACGCCTTCGATTTCGCGGGCGAGCTCCATGGCCATGAGCGAGTCGACGCCGAGATCTGCCAGGTCGGCGTCGTGGTTGATCTTGACGGGCTCGATGCCGGAGACGCTGGAGAGGAGCTGCCTCACCTGCTCGGAGATGTCGACCTGCGCGGGCTTGCTGGGGGTGGAGGCGACGGGGATTTCTCGCGGGGCGCTGTCCACCCTCTTTCTGATGCCCTCGGGCTCAGACGCACCGTGAGAGGCGCCGGGGGCATACTCGGTGAGAATCTTGCGCATAACCGTCTTGGGAATGCGACTGAATTTGGTCCCCATAATCACCTCGGTCAACTGCCCAGTAACCGAGTCAAAGACAAACACATCAGTCAGATACACCTTGTCCGAGACCTTTTGATGCCGCGCAAGGACATGCCAGACCTCGGGGCCCTCCTCCTTATTCTCCCTGGCAGCCGCAAGCTTCGGCGAGCGCATCCACAGCTCACACCCCGTGGCAATAAACACATCGTCGGGACTGCGATCCGTCATGCAACTCACCCAGATGCCGCCGGTCTGCATGAAGCATTCGCTCAGCGGGACATCGAGCCAGGTCTCGTGGGAGCGTTTGCGGAGGACGCAGCCGGCGCTCTCGTTGCCTTTTCCGACGAGGCGCCAGAGGCTGCGGTACAGGTCTGTGTACTGGATCACGTCGCTGAACCCCTGGTAGACGTTTCTTCCCTGGAGGAGGTGGATCTCCTCTTCTTTGCTACTTGTGGGTGTCGAGGATGCGAGGTCGAGGAGGGAGGTGCACTGCCGGTAGGGCACTGTGCGTTCCAGTCGTGCGAATTCGGCGCGGTAGCTTGCGTCTTCGGGGGAGCGGATGTGCAGGCCTCCTTTGACGTGTAGGAGGGTACTCGAGGTACCAGCCCGCGTGCTCGAGATATTCCACTCCCAGATCCGCTTCGTCTCATCCGCAGCCTCAAGCTGCAACCAGAAGGTCCGTGACGGATCGAGGCACACGGGAGCCGAATTGACCATGTCAACCAGCATCGGCTGCATCTTCTTCTCCGTCCACTCCGGGTGCAGACTATACAGCGCTTCAATCGCCATGTCGACTTCCAATCCCGCGGGGCAGATTGCGGCCGTCCGCGCCATGACGTGGCCCTCGACTTGCGCGAGGTACTTCGGTGACGAGGAGTTGATCTTGAATCGCGGCCGCAGTCGCTTCTGCCCGTCTTCGTAGCCGACGAATGTCCACAGCCCTTCTTCTGCTGGTGCTGACGAAGCCGAGCCGGCAGATGGGGCATTCTTCGGCGCACGAATCTCCTGAACATGCCGCGTCCGCGCAAACTGGCGCGCCGGGAGGATAAGATGCGTATACTGGCCCATCTGCACAGCATGATGCTTCCAGTATCCGACACGCAATCCCTCCTTCCACAGCGCCGTCGTCGCCTCGGTCAGCCCATCGACGCCCCTCCCACCGTGCGTGATATTCAGCGCCTGGAAGTGGTGCGCGGTGCTCCCCGGCGTCCGGATCGCGCGTCCAACCATCGCCGTAATCGTCGAGTTGGATCCAGCCTCGAGCCAGACGCTATCCGGGTATGACTGCGCGAGGCGCTGCACGGCGTGGTTGAAGTAGACCGGTTTGCGGAGGTGGTCGGCGACAAAGGTCGAGGGGAGGGGTGCCCCCGTCGAGGGCACAGGGCGCGCATGCTCAATGTGGATGGTTGGCGGGTTGAAGACCAACTCCTCGCCGAGCGCGCTCAGCGGCTCGACGATCCCATCCGCGAGACTGCAGTGGAAGGAATTGGTCACGTTAAGGACCTTGTGTCGCATCGTCGGGTACTGCGCCGCGATGACCTCCTTCACACCCGCAATCGCAGCCGTGGACCCGGCGAGCGTGAAGCTCCGCGGCCCATTGTAGCACGCGATACTCGCCGGATGCGGGTCAGCCGGAGCCTGCGCAGCCGCAGACGCGAGGAGCTCCTGGATGACGTTCTCATCGCCCTCGACGGCCATCATGGCGCCCTTGTCGGCTCCCCAGTTATCGCGGATAAGCCGTGCGCGGCCCGACACGAGCTTGACTGTATCCGTGATGGAAAGGATCCCCGAGACGCACAGCGAAGTGAGCTCGCCGAAACTGTGTCCGACCACGGCGACGATCTTCCCCTGCAGCCCGCTCTCTATCCACGCGCGCGCGCAGCTGTACTGCATTGCAAAGAGCATGCACTGGAGCTTGACGGTGTCAGTTATCGGCGTCGAGGCGAAGATGTCTGGGTATATGCTCTCGAGACCCATTTCTGTCATGACGCGATCGCACTCGTCCAGGTGCCGGCGGAGGAGGTCGACTGTTTCGTAGACTGCGCGGTTGAGGCCGATAAAGGTGGACACTTGGCCGCCGAAGCAGAGGATCACGGGGCGTTGCGCGGGGACGGTGGTCACGGTGATGGGCTGCTCGGACGCGAGGATCGATTGGAGTTCGGCGAGTGATCGCGCGCTAAAGACGGCTTGCTTGTCGAGGGTGCGGTTGCATTGTCTGCTCAGGTTGAAGGAGAGGTCGGACAGGCGCACTGCGGGGTGGGTGCGGATATAGTCGAGCAGACGCGCAGCGTAGGCAGTGATATCGCGCTCGTCGCGGCCAGAGAGCCAGAAGGGGACGGCAGAGCCATCCTCAACCGGTGCTGCAATGGCACCTGGTACCGGGGCTGCCTTTGGCGCTTGGATGAGGACGGTTGACGTGTTTGACCCGGAGGCGCCGTAGCTGTTCACCAGAGCAGCCTTGCGCGGTGCATCCCACGCGTGCAGCGACGAGGATATCTGCATCTTGTCAGACGCAGGCTGGATCCGGGGACTCAGACGGTTGTGGCTCGCCTGCGGCGGGATGAAGCCCTCGTTCATCATCGTGAGCACCTTGACTAGCGAGACGATTCCTGCCGCGGCCTCTGTGTGTCCGATGTGACCCTTGACAGAGCCCAGCGTAAGGGGCGTCGTCCGCGAGGAAACATCGAGTGCTGAGCGAATACTCTCATACTCCGCCGGATCCCCAACCGCAGTCCCTGTCCCGTGCGCCTCAACAAGCGAGATATCACCCGGAGACAACCCCGACTTCCTGACAACCTGCCTGAACAGATCCGACAGCGACGGCCGATTCGGCACCACCATCGGCGTGCAGTTCTGATTCTGCTGCACAGCCGTCGCCGCAATGCACCCGAGAATCTGATCGCCATTCTCCAGCGCATCGCTCATCCTCTTCAACACCACACAGCCCACCCCCTCAGCCCGACAGTATCCATCCCCCGCCTCGTCAAACGGCTTACACTGCCCCGTGGGACTAATGAAGCTCGCTGCGCCGAGGTTCTGGAACCAGAACGGACTGGTCATTGTCGCGACGCCGCCGGCAAGGGCCGCGCTGCATTCACCGGAGAGCAGACTGCGGCAGGCGAGGTGGACGGCCACCGCGGAGGAGGAACACGCCGTGTCGACCGTCATGGCGGGGCCCGTCCACCCGAACTGGTGCGCGATTCGGCCGGCGAGGAACGCGCGGAGGTTGCCTGTGGCCGTGTATGCGTTGGGGTCGTGGCATGCGACGTGCTGCTCGTAGTCCGCTGTAGATATCCCGACGTACGTCGCGAAATCGAGTTCCGGTTTACTCGAGGTCCAGTACCCGGATTGCTCAACAGCCTGGTACGCGGCCATAAGAAACAGTCTATGCTGCGGATCCATCGCGGCCGCTTCGCGCGGACTCATTTTGAAGAACGCATGGTCAAACTCGTACCGATCCCGGACAAAATTGCAGTACCACTGTCGGCTGTTGTCGCGCCAGGGCGTGTCAAAGTCGATGTCTTCCGTCTTGATGGGCTGGTGCTGCGCCCGTCCTGTGCGGAGCATCTGCGCAAACTCGTCGACGTCGTCGGCGCCGGCGGTTTTCACGGCCATGCCGACGACCGCGATGAGGTTTGCGGGGTCGACGCCGGGGAAGCCTTGGGGTTCAGGGCGTTTCGTGCTGTGCATGTAGAGCGGGTTCAGGGTGGCGGTCAGGGTTGGGGGGATGCATTTTTCGGAACCGAAGCAGACGACGCTTTTCGGTTGTGAGGGCAGACTCGAGAGTGTGCCGTACCAATCGCAGAACTGCACCAGCATCCCGCGGATCGCGCGCTCGTGCATACTCTCGCCCTCTGTGAGCCCAGGGAGGTGGATTGTTGGTGAGTTGGCAAACTGCAACTCGGGGACCCGCGCACAAAGTCCAACCAGCCCCTCTACATCCCCCTGTCTCGCGTCACCAGGATCATGGAACCTCCCCTGCAGCCGCACCTCTGTAACCGACATCCCTGCCTCGCGCAGCTCGCGTGTAACCTCGGCTGCAGCACTCCCGGAACTCGTCAGCGTGCACCGGGCCCGGTCATACCGGACCGACATGTAGACATCGGGCTGCCGACGGCTTAAAATCTCGTGCAACGTCGCTTCTTGTTCTTCTGTGCTCCAGCCGACGGTGTGAGAGATTGACCGGGTGTTTCCGGCATTTGCCTGGCGGGATTCTTCGGCGTCGACGAGGGCGCCGATTAGGGTTGCCAGGCGGATGGCGACGGCGCTGTAGCGGGGGAGGTCGGATGGGGTATGTGAGCTTGCGACGGCGTATGCAGCCAGCAGCCCGGTGCAGAAGCCGATTGCGCTTGGGGTATCATTGGGTTGTGGGTGTGGGGCGAGGTAGCGCTCGTATTCTACCAACTGGGTGAGGACGACGAGGGGCGTGAGGATGATATTCGGGAGGGACGGTGTCGAGGTTGATTCCTCGAGGCCGTGCTCGAGGACCCTCGAGAGGCTGTGAAGGTGTTTCTCGGCAGCCGGGAGGAGCCCAGCAACCTCTGGGAGAGCATTGCACAGTTCGTTCCAGAATGTCGCCAGTCCAGCAAGGGTATCCTGGATCCAGGCCCGATGACTGCTCGCATTGATATCGTCGCGGAGCCGTGCTAGAGCCCGCTTGTCAAAGGTGAGACTCTGCGGCCCAAACACAAGCAGCGTCCCAGACGGGCCCTGGGTATCTGAGTCTGGTCTCTGCATGGTGTGTGTGTATGGATGTGCGGTGTGTATCTGTATCTGTATCCGTATGTCCAAAGCCGGGGATAAGAACAGAAGGCCGGCTTAGGAGCGGAAATAGTGCCCGGTGTAAAAGAGAGAATGGATGGCCAGGCCACAGAATGTGTGTGTGAGCCGTACAACAAAGCACTGCAACAATCTATGTACGTAACTAATAAACCGCGTCCACGATGCGGATTCCCTTTATACATGGCCACGTCCAGCACTGGCAGCGCAGGCGAACTCTGCTCGGTGCGGGCCCTTCCTCCAGTCTCCAGCGCCCAGGCTGCGACTGCCGATTGGACGGCCGGACTTGGTTTCGAGAGTTCGGACTATCTATATCATGGCGATGCTATCTGGTGGAACTGGCGACGGGCGAGCCGAGATTGTCGGGAGATGGACATACGCAGTGTTGGCTATCAGTACGTGAGAAGGAATTAGTACAGACGTGCATATTGATAGGCTAAGCAGATTAGCAATGTATAACTATCTAACGACAAAAGACGTACAAAGCAATTGTCAGGAAGTGGCAAATGACCTCTCCGAAGCTTTGCTCTCTTGGCCAACACAGCACAGCAGAACCAGAATCAATTCACCCATGCCCTGTGGAGCTCGAATACGAGGTCTGCGTCTCGATCTCAGCCCTCAGCTCAACTGTGAGTTCAATAGAGATATTCCGAACCCCGTCGGGCAAAGTGGACCCATTGCAATCGATAATCGAGCCGATCGCCTGCAGAATTCGAATAATCGCATACAAAGCGATACGTCGATTCTGCATCCACTGCCTAGTCTGCAGCCAAGTGCACTAGCCCTGCTAAGCTTATCCACCGCCGACACCGCATCTTCAATCCTGCTCTTTCCTCTTCACTCGGTCCTCCCGCTGTCTGACCGGTCCACCCCCGGAGTAAATATACCCCGTCTGAGCTCGGCGCCTCGTGTACTCTGCCCTCTGCGAAAAGTGCGCCCGGCCCGAAGAGGGATTGAATGGTGATGCCGTAGTTCCGTGCTAATTCTGTCCCAGCGAAGCGAGCGACGTGGCCTGCGCTGGGGAGGCACTGCTGGACAGCCGCCAAATGGGGGCCATGGGGGCCGCATTTCAGTCCCAAGTGCCGTGGCCCTACTCTTCGCGTATCGTACTTTGCTTCCAACTCAATCTCCTCTCAGCTCGGCTCGACGATCCCTGTCGAAAAGAAGCCTCGTTCCTCCAGACGCTTTCCCCTGATGATCCGCTCAGCCAGCCAGAGTCCAGCCCACTGGGCAGGCACCGGATTTGGAGCCTCCATAGCCAGAGTAGTGTGGCCCGATCGCGAACTAGTAGGATATATAACTATTGTAGCCCGTCGCCGAGCCTTCTGAACTTGTTCGAAACCTTTATCCACCAATCTGTAAGCTCCGAACTGCACTCTGACGCAGGAACAGAACCAGGAACACGCACCATGGCCCGCATGGCGCTCCTCTCAACGCTGACCATCGCGTCCCTTGCAGCCTCCGCGGCTGCCCTCGTCGACGTCCCTAAGAACCACGGCGTGCCGGGCGTCGACGCAACATACGACTACGTGATCATCGGCGGCGGAACCTCTGGTCTGACAATCGCCGCGCGCCTCGCCGAGGATCCCGACGTCAGTGTCGCTGTCATCGAGGCTGGAGGATACTACGAGGTCGAGGGTGGTCCGCCGAGTATCATCCCTGGTCTTGCGGGGATTGCCAACACGGGGACGGAGCCAAGTGACAAGTCGCCGATTGATTGGAATTTTGTGGCGGAGCCGTTGACTGTATGTGAAACTTGATTCTGCGGTCATCTTGGCTGTGACGGTGCTGATCGCTGCATGTAGGAAGGACATGATCGTACGCTGCGCTACGCACGCGGCCGGACGCTGGGAGGCTCCTCGGCGAGGCATTACATGGTCTACCAGCGGTATGCGCCCCTTTCACCACCTGAAAACTATTCTAGAAACGCCTAACCTGTTCGTAGTGGAACAAAGGGAACCTACGAGCAATGGGCCGACCTCACCGGCTCGGACTCATGGTCCTGGGACTCGGTCCTCCCCTACTTCAAGCAGAGCGTCACCCTCACCCCCGCCGACATGACCGACCGCTTCCCCAACACGACCGTCGCCTACGACCCCGAGGGCTACTCGCCCGACGGTGCTCCGTTGCAGGTCTCCTGGCCAAACTATGGATCCCCCTTTTCGACATACGTTGAGATTGGCCTGGAGGCTATTGGTCTCGCCCGCGATACGGACTTTAATATGGGGACGCTCGACGGGTCCAGCTGGGCACCGATCACGATCGATCCAAAGGATCAGACGCGCAGTTCCTCCGAGACGAGTTTCCTGCGCGAGGCGTATCGGACCACAGATCTTGTCGTGTACCCGCATACCATGGCGCTGAAGATCAATTTCGACGACACGACTGCAACGGGCGTGCAGGTGCGCAGCAATGCCGGCGTCCCCTTTACCCTCACAGCCCGCAAGGAAGTCATCCTCTCCGCCGGCACCTTCCAGTCCCCGCAGCTCCTCATGGTCTCCGGAATCGGACCCGAAGACCAGCTCGAAGCGCAGGGCATCGAAGTCATCTCGGGCCTGCCCGGCGTCGGCCAGAACCTCTGGGACCACTGCATGTTCGGCGTCGTCAATGAGGTCAACGTCATCACCTCGAGCCGCATCATCTCGGACCCCCAATTCGCGCTGCAGGCCGGTGTCGACTACACGAAACAATCGGGTCCCCTGACTGCTCCTGGGTTCGGCGTCATTGGCTGGCAGCAGGGTCCGCTCGAGGGACTCTCGCACGAAACGCAGGAGGCGCTCAGCGCTACTTTTCCGAGCGATTGGCCGATCCTCGAGTACCTGTCTCTCGACGGGATTCTGGACGGCTGGCACAGCGCCCTAGACCAATTCGCGGGCAAGGGGCACGAGTGGGCGTCGCTGGCGGCGGGGCTCGTTGCGCCGTTATCCCGCGGGAACATCACGATCCGCTCTGACAGCGCTGACGATGCGCCTGTTATTCAGCTGGGGTATCTCACGCACCCCGGTGATCAAGAGGTCGCTGTTGCAGCCGTCAAGCGGCTGCGCGCGGCGTGGGAAGCCACGGGCATCGCGATCGGCGAGGAATACCGTCCTGGTCCGGATGTGCAGACCGACGCGGAGATCCTCGAGTTCATCCGCGAGACTGTTGTCCCCGTCTTCCATGCCGCGGGCACCTGTGCCATGGGCAAGGAGTCGGATCCGATGGCTGTTGTTGATGCCACGGGTAAAGTCTTTGGTGTGCAGAACCTCCGTGTCGTGGACGCGAGTATTTTCCCGACATTGCCTGCTGGGCATCCGCAGAGCAGCTGCTACATGATTGCGGAGAAGATTGCGGCGGATATCAAGAGTGGGAATTAAATAGGATTTTCTTGGTGCTGGGTGGGTTGGTTGTGTGGCTTTTTTGTTGATACTGTAACTTCGTCTGAGCTTATAGAGCGGCTGTTTTAATATAATAATGCTTTGTTTCTTCTTCCTCATACATCGTACATGTCATTTTGATGGAGATGGCTGGGATGGAGATAAGATCTCGTCCGTGTTTACTCCGTGATGGTATACTTGGCCTGCATGCATTTGCCCAGCCATTGATTCATTCCTACACCTCTTCATCCACATACGGTGAAGACACTCCTTACATGAGCATAGCCGAATTCCTCACCCAGGTCACCCATCCAGTCCACGGCAGCCATGCTAGACCATGTCATTGTCATTGTCATGTCATGCCAATCTTCACCGCACCGCGTCATACTCAATCCAGAAACAGATCGACAGCTCAGCCGCACCAGGCAAAATCTGATCGGGGGTCTTCAGCAAAGCTTGAGCTGCGGTCTTTCCGCCCTCGGGCTCTTGTTGCTTTTTTTTCGGCTTCTTTAGGCCCAGACCCACGCCCCACGCTATGCAATCTTTCTGTTTCTCGGGGCCGGTAGATACTCCGCCCTCACGGGCCACGGTGTATCTTGATGGCACTCGACTCGGGTGAGATGTCATGGATGGGCTGTCTTGCTGTGCATGATCCTCGGATTCCACTTGATCTTCCTTGCCTGAGACGACAGACAGAATAGGTAGTTTCGTCCGAGATACCGATTATCTCCATGTCTCTCAAAACATAAAAGGCTTCACATCAACACCTTTCGTCCAAGTTGGTAAAGCTCCCCCTCTTATCAACAAGAATAAGAAAAGAACAAACCAAAATGTACTCCAAATCCTGGATCCTCACCTCCCTCCCGCCCTCAATAGCCCCCTACGTCGAGCTCACCCGCGTCGGCTACCTCCCAGCCGGCGTGCTCATCTCCTACCTCCCCGTCCTCGTCCCCCTCCTCCACGTCGCCACAATCTCCCACCTCCCCGCCGACACCGTCCTCGACGCCTCCCTGAAATGGCTCCTCCTCTGCTTCAACTACAGCGCCTACGGCTGCGTCGTCGATGACATTGCCGACGTCGATCTCGACCGCAAGGTCGAGCGCTGCCAGCATCGTCCGCTCGTTCGGGGCGCCGTCTCAGTGACCCAGGGGGTCCTCTTCGCCGCGACGCTCGCAGCGTCAGCACTCACGCTGACAACAACATTCTTCCCCGACCAACCGGCCACCCACGTCCCCATCGCAATCGCAGGCTCGATCGTGTATCCGTTCCTGAAGCGCTGGACCAACTACGCGCTGCTGTTCCTGGCCCTGCTCTACGTCTCCACGGGCCTCAATGCCTCGCGCACCCTCGGCTTCGACATCCTCTCCCTCCCGCCCCACAACTCCATCCTGCACAGCAACCTCCTCCTCAACGCCGCCGTGTACATCGCCAACGTGACCGTCGAGACAATCTACATGCACGCCGACGTCGAAGACGACATCAAGTCCGGGATCAACTCGCTCGCGGTGCGCATGTACGGGTACTCGAAGCCCGTGCTCTCGGCGATGGCGGTGGCGTACGGGGCACTGGTCCTGGGGTCCGGGGTCCTCGCGAATTTCGGCGCGTGGTATTTCACCGCGGCGGCGGTGTCGGCGGCGACGTTGCTGGCGATTGTGGGCAAGGTCGATTTGAAGGACGGCAAGCAGTGCGAGGTTTACTTTTTCGGCGGCAATGCGCTGGTCATGGCGGCGCTTGCCGGCGGGCTTTGGGCTGAGTATCAGTATGGGGGTGCGGCCATGGCCGCGGCGGCGCTTTAGATTTAGTGGGTAGGGTGTTTTTGAGTATATACCTTGGGTGAGGGGCAGGTGGGCGGAGATTATCTCTGGAAGCGGTTGGACTAGATGGTATGGAATGGACGATGTGGAAATGAAATGAAGCACTAGAGGTCGAAAAGGGGTTCGTTAATCGATTTTACTACAGTTGGTTAGGGCATGTTATTTTACTTTATCATTGACCTCGGTCCTAGAATCTGTCTGGCGATATATATGCGCTCAGCTACTAGAATATCAAGATGTCGTGTTTACGAGATATCTCCCTGAATATATTCTTCATAAATGATACTAAACCAACGAGACTTTTATCCGGTAGATGGATACTCACTATCCAAAAAAAGACCAACCCAAGAAGTAGCCAAGAGCACCAAGACAATGTCGATCAAGGAGGATTTCGAACGTCGACAATACAGGGATTGAAAAGTCTATCCTAAGAGCTCACTGCACAAATGCTCTAGGCTGTTTGCACTTCGTTGCTCGTTTGCAGAGAGACAAGGATTAAACCGAATTCTCGCTATTTCTAGATAGGTCGAACATCAACCGGAAGGGACGCAATACTCCGGGACCCTCCAGTTCAATGGGCTGAGCCAATAATCGCCAGACAGACAACGGCCAGATCGCAGCCCTCAGCTCGTCATCCCGACTGTGGCTGGAGAGATAGAAAACTCCGCCGGTCGGAGAGCCGAGGGAAGACGCCTAAATCCGAGCAGATCCATACAGAAAAACAGGAGATCGAAAATAAGGGATAACAAAACAAACTACGCACAGAGCCCGACTCACCTACCCCTATTGCTGCCACGCCACTGCCACTCCCGCGTAACGACTCGGCCTAATGATCTAAAGTCCGGTTCCTCCATCGAGTTCGTCAAGAAATTTCAGAAAACATAAGCTTCGGCGACAGGGACGATCGTCGCAAATGACGACGCAGTGGGTCCTGATTGGCCGATTAACCCTCTTCCTCCCCTGCACGGAGAAATACTCCGGTGCTTGACTGATGTCCACTCCGAGACCTGATTTCCGGTCTCTGGTATCTCGTACTCAATTGCATTGGTCACTCGCATAGATAAGCTCGGCCGGGAATGGATGCTGATCGCCAGTCGAAGAGAGATACTCCGGACTATTGCTGTCGCGCACAGTCCTTACTTTTTCCGGCTGGGATGGGCCGTGATATAGCGTAGCGTGGAGCGCCATGGCGTCGAATGGGGTGGGCTGCTTTGATGTGATAATATGACGGGCGTCGGAAGCCAAAGTCATTACCGAGCTTTGTTTTGTTGAAGAGCGAGATGGGTTCGTCTTGGTCTTCTCTGCACGATACCAGCAGGAAACAAAGTCTGCCCGTTAAGAACAGCAAGAGGTTCTCCTGGTCTTCCAGACGGGATAGAGATACCGAGAAGACGGATACGGGCAAGACTAGGTACATGACGAGGATGGCTCAGGTACTCAAAATGGAGAGCTTGCTGGGCGAAAAGGGCGGGCCTGTCTCTATAGGACTGGCATCGCCATCGCCATCGCCATCGCCATCGCTATCACCGTCGCCGTCATTATCCCCCGCGACAGAGCCAACAGCACCAAGTCCACCATCTGAGCAAGCTCCCTCGCCAGAGAAAACCACCACCACTCCCCTAGTCGAATCTCAATCCACCGCCAACCCCCAACCAACCGTCGACCTCACCCAGAAAACAAACCAAGAACACGATACCCTCAACACAACCCCCCTCTCCACAACAACAAGCATAGCCATAATCGGCGGCGGAATCATCGGCCTGATAACCGCCCTGGGCCTCCTCCACCGCGGCCTGCACGTCACAGTCTACGAGCGCGCTGCCAAACTCACCGAGACGAGCGCGGGATTCTCCTTTAATGCCGTCGCGCGCGAGGCAATGGAGTTCATCTCCCCGCACGTCCGCGAGGCACTGCGCAAAGTAGCGGCGCCGAATGAGTATCCGTTTATCCGGTATTTTGATGGATACACGCCCGTGACTGGGGGCGGAGAAGAAGGGGAGGGAGAAGGGGGCGTGGAAGAGCCGCTGTGGCAGATTCCTGCGGACAGGCCGGATTACCACGGGTGTTTGCGGGCGGCGTTTCTGGAGGCGCTTGGAAAGGAGATTCCCGAGGGGGTTCTGAGGTTTGGGATGGGGCTTGAGGGGTATGAGGAGGTTGAGAGTGAGGAGGGGGAGAAGGTGAGGTTGAGGTTTGCGGGTGGGGAGGTGGTTGATGTTGATGCTGGTATGTTTGTCCTTTTCCTCAATCACCCAGCCAAAGACAGGTTCCATGCAACTGGGGCGCGCAATGCTAATGGGGCTGTATAGTCATCGGCTGCGACGGAATCAAGTCGCGGACTCGCCAGATCATGGTCGGGGAAGATGACCCCGCTGCCCTGCCGGGATTCACACACATGGTCGCCTACCGCGCCGTGATCCCCCTCGAGGCCGTTGTGGCCGCCATGGGCGAGGACAAGGGGTACAGCCACTGTTTGCACGTCGGGCCGGGGGCATACACAGTGACATATCCGGTGCGCACCTCATTCACCAACGAACTGACAACTACGAAGAATCGGCCAGACTAATGATATAGAATAGATCGCAAACAATACGCTCAGCAACATGATCCTCTTCTGCAAAACATCCACCCCCTGGCCCGACACTAACCGCCTCCTCGCCACCTGCCACCGCAGCACCGCGCAAGCCGCCGTCAGCGCGTGGAAGCCCGACGTCCGCGGCGTCGTCGGCCTCCTCCCAGACACACCCACCAAATGGGCCATCTTCGACATGTCCGCGCACCCGGCCAAGACCTACACAAAGGGCCGCGTCTGCATAGCAGGCGACGCCGCGCATGCGAGTACACCGTTCCTCGCGTCGGGGGCAGCAATGGGCGTCGAGGATGCGGCGGTGCTCGCGGCAACGCTGGAGACTGCGCTCAATAGACCTGATACGGGGACGCCCGGCGAGAAGTCTGCCGCGATCACGGCAGCGTTTCGGGCGTTTAGTGCGCTGCGCTTGGAGCGGTCGCAGATGGTTGTGCGGTACTCGCGGGAAGTTGGGGAGATGTGTATGTGGCAGGATGAGGAGGTTGGGCGGGATCCGAAGCGGTGCTTCCAGGAGATTTGGAGGAGGTATTGCGATGTGTGGGAGTTTGATGTACAGGATATGGTGGAGGGGGCGAGGAAGGAGTGTAGGCGGTTGCTGGGGGGTGGTGCCTGTGCTAAGACGCTGGGGAGTGTCTAGTTGTGACAATGGTATTCACGGATGCATTAGCTATGGTACTTTGGATGCATTGTACGGAATGATGCAGCTCTTGCTCTTCAACTGGGCGTTTGGTAGGTGCATATCAGGTCAGTGCATGGTTAACATGTGCAAAGTATACATACAATAATCTCGGCTGTTGTTGGAAAATTACCTAATATGTATTCTAGTTTAATCTATAATAACCAGTACTCCCACACTGAGTAGCTACAACTTTGTATATAAAATGTGGTTTATCTCTGAGTCAGGACATCTCGAGTGGTGCCCAAACTCATCCAGACCACCGGCTCATCCAGCTCAGCAGCTTCATCATCGCAATTCCTCCAAATTAGCGATGAAAACGCCAAAAGAATTAGAGAAAAGACCAAGAGAAACAGGAAATTAAGGCCCTGATCTTGGCACCACTAGCGGCCCCACTGGATCTGCCCAAAATTGGGTCCGATCGGTTTTCGGACACGTCAAGGCCGCAATGGATCTCCTTTCCCTCCATCCATCATCTTTCGATTCCCAGCTCTTCCTCCAGTTCCGGCATCCCAGGTCGAGCTGCACAATCTGCTGTTTGTTTGCCATCTTCTCATCAGCCGGGGTCCGGCCGATAAATATGTCCAGCTGGACACTGATGCTGACTGCATATCTCCAGACCTCATGCTCATGCCCGGAGTCGGAGTAATCTTCCGGTTGCTGTGGAGCAGCAAGGCAGACTATTGATCCTCGCCCTCTAGCGGTGGAGATCACGGTCTTTACATTCCAATGCCGACTGCGACTGGGCCAGCGTAGACTCAGAGAACTGCCTGTTGCCGTCATGTGAGGAGTATATTTGACAAAGCAGCTCCCCCTTGACTCGGTCCTGTCAAAGCAACCTTAACAACAAAACACCTGAAACCCATCATGCCCCCCGCCTTTCTGACCCCGAAACCCCCCCTCACAGAGGCCAACCTCGCCGATCAATCCGGCAAGGTCTTTATCGTCACCGGCGCCTCGTCCGGCTACGGCCTCCTCCTCTCGACCATCCTGTACCAGCACAATGCCAAAGTCTACCTGGCCGCCCGCAATTCCAAGAAAATCGACGAGGCCATCGCCGACATTCGCGCCAAACACCCCAACTCCAGGGGCACCCTCGTGCCTCTGCAGCTCGACCTAGGCGACCTCTCCACAATCAAAAAGTCCGCCGACGAGTTCCTCTCCAAGGAGTCGCAGCTCAATGTCCTCTGGAACAACGCCGGCGTGATGTTCCCGCCCGAGGGCGCGCGCACCGCACAAGGGTACGAGATGCAACTGGGGACAAACAACGTCGGGCCGTTCCTGTTTACCAAGTTGCTGTATCCGGTCCTCGCGCAGACTGCTGCGTCGGCGCCCCCGAATTCCGTCCGGGTCGTCTGGGTTGCGTCGGATGCGGCGTCGTGGGCGCCCAGGCCCCCAATTGATTTTGAGAACATGGACTATCGCCGTGATGAGAGCGCGCGCGTGAAATACGGTCGGTCCAAGGCTGGCACCATCATGCAGGCTGCTGAGCTGCAGAGGCGCGCAAAGGGGGATGGAATCGTTAGCATTGTACGCCTGCCATCTCTCTTTGAATCTACAACAAGTCCCGAACTAACTGTCTAGTCCCTCGACCCTGGTATCGCGGTGACCGGGCTGCAGCGCGACATGGGCCGGTTGATGGCCACCGCCGTTGTATGTTACCCTCCCTTGTACTGGTCCCTGACTGGCTGTACTAACCGTGCTAGAAATTCATCGCCGGCAAACCCATCACAGGCGCATACACGCAGCTCTACGCCGGTCTGCACTCCGACCTGACCACCGAGACAGGCCTGAGCAAGTGGGGTACGCTGAATCCATCCCTACATTCCTTTCCCCTAAAGTTTGAAACCAAATCTGACAGTTGACAGTCACGCCCGCCGGAAAAATCTCGTGCCCCCGCAAGGACTTTGTCGACGAGGGCGGGCAGGCGAAGAAGTACTGGGAGTGGAACGAGGAGCAAGTCAAGGCGTTTCTGTGATTGACATATCGACTGATGGATTGATGGGTTATTCTGCATAGTTTTGATACCGTAGTATACTTCTAATTTGGCGTGCTTCTGCTTGTTCCTCATTTTCTAATGCCTATACCTATACCAATTTCGATATCTATATTAGTCTGGTTTTGTCAAATTCAATTTCACGAAGCCAAGACACAGGGTTCTTTCTCTCAGCGCAAAGGGAAGTCTGACCGGAGAGTAGAGCTGCACTCGACTGGGCAGTGAGCAGGACCAGAATAACCTCCATCTTCCTTTGTTTGCTGCCCACCTAGGTGTCCCTACGCCCGAACCCACCGTAAACCAAACCGAGGCAATCCACGCCAGCAGCACTGCGGCTTCAAAGCCGACGCTAACTAGATTTGCCGTGGCCCTTCCTTCGCCTTGGGCTCCTACGGCGGCGGCGGCGCTGCGCCCTGACGAACGAGATCGCCGCCCCGCTTCGAGATGGATGATTTTAGCGGAGATAATATATTGACTCCGGCGCCCCGCTCGGAGATAGCTAGCCTTGCGGCCGTGCTGGGATTGGCAGAGTGGGGTTTTGTCAAGGGTGGCCATGGGTCAATCCAGTCTTCCGGGATCCTTCAAAGAGCGGCAGTGGCAGCTGCTGACTTGGCTGGGCCTTGATCCAGACGCTTACGGTAGTCTCAGTCCATCTCACCCTCCGGGCTCGGGACCAGGAAAGCGCTAGACAGCTCCAGCTCCAGCTCCAGCTCCGGCTGATCTCCCGGAGTATATTAACGCCGCTTAGGCACCGACTCTTCAGCCCCAGGGTCCAGTTCAATAAACTTGTCCCCACTCGAGAAGCCGATAGAGGACCCATCACCGGGCCCGGGATATCTCTATGAGCCCGAGACGGTGTGTTTCCGTGTTCCCGCCTTTTGGTGCTTTCGGAGTCCCGGTGCTGGTTACAGTCGCCCACGTCGTGCCGCTTGTCAGGGCTTGTCTGTCTTGCTTCGAGGCTGGACTGTGACTCCACGGGGCGCGGACTATCATTGAATGTTTCTGTCGTGTCTGTTCGTGTGTAGGCTGGGAAATATTTAGCGGATAAATAGATAAATACAAATGCCATTCTTTCACAGTGTCTGTGAAAGAATGGCCAACCGATCCTGTGCTAAATCAAGTCGATTTGATACTGATTGAATTCGTGGCAATCCCCGTCTTCTTCACCCATCCAGCCCTTCTCCCCCTCCCTCCCTCCCCATCACCACACAGTCTGGCCACAGACAGGACACCCACCGCAACCATGGCTCTAACAGCCTCAATCTCCAACACACCCCTCCTCCTCCCCCTCGGCGCCCTCGCCGCCCTCTTCCTGCTAATCCACATCACCCGCGTCTACTGGCGCCTCCAGCACATCCCCGGGCCCTGGTGGACGCGCTTCACAAACCTCCAGCGCGTCCTCTGGGTGCGCACGGGCAAAGCCCACGAGATCCATCTGGACATCCACAAGCAATACGGCGACGTTGCGGTCCTCGGACCGAACATGGTTTCGCTCGCGGATCCGGCTTGGATTAATGTCGTTTATCCGGCGAGGATGGGCATTCCAAAGGTATGTACACTCCTTTTCCCTCTCTCCCAGCTTTGTATACGATATGAGTGTCGTCATGCTAATGAGGGAATGGATGATGCTGTCTGTATGCAGAGCGCCTTCTACAGCACACTAGCCCCCTACACGAAAAAAGGCGCGCTGCCCGCCGTCTTCTCGTCGCGCGACGAGGAAGTGCACCGGTGGCTGCGCTCGCCCATTGCGTCGCTGTACTCCATGTCCAAGGTGCTCCCGCTCGAGACCTTCATCAACGCGACGATCGAGGCGATGAGCGCGCAGCTGGACGCGCGCTTCGTCGACTCCCAGGCGCCCTTTGACCTCGCGCACTGGCTGCAGTATTTTGCGTTTGATGTCATGGGGACGTTGACTTTTTCGAAGCGCTATGGGTTTCTGGAGATGGGCGTTGATGTCGGCGGTATGCTGGGCACGATTTGGGGGTTTATGAGGGGTGCTGCGCCGGTATGCTTGTGTTCTCTCTTTTGTCCTCTTTCGATGTCTGGGATGTGCGAAGCTAATGGTTGTGGCAGTTCACGCAAATCCCGTGGCTCGACCAGGTCTGGAACAAGAATGCCTTTGTGAGCATGTTCCGCGGCCCAACCGGGTTCTCGATCTTGGGGATCGTGGGGAAATTCGTCGCAGAGCGGCAGGCGAAGAAGGGGGATAGCAAGACTGTCGACGATGGGCTCCGGGAGCGCGACATGCTCGATATGTTCCTGGACATTCAATCCAACAACGCCCTGCCACCGTGGTATGTCCTCTTACCCCCTTCACAAGCTACGAGAACGTACTGATATGCGTATAGGACCGTAACAGCCTGGACCTTCTCCAACGTCATCGCCGGCTCCGACAGCACCGCCGTGGTAATGCGAACCATCTTCTACAACCTCCTCCGCCACCCACACACCCTCCAGCGCCTGCGCACCGAACTCTTAACCGCCGACGCAGCGGCCGAAACCGGCCTCACAAAACCCTACCCGTCCTACAAGGACATCTGCGACCTCCCCTACCTGGACGCATGCATCCTCGAGGGCCTCCGCCTGCACCCGCCCTTCTGTCTCCCCTTTGAGCGGGTCGTGCCCGCGGGTGGGATGACGGTCGGCGAGAGGTACTTCCCCGAGGGGACGATTATCGGGATGAGTCCGTATCTGGTGAATCGGCACAAACCGACGTTTGGTGAGGATGTCGAGAGCTGGAATCCCGAGCGGTGGATGGTTGCGAAAGAGTTGAAGGCGAGGAGGGAGGCGGCGCTTCTTACTGTGAGTTTTTTTCTTTCCGGTCAGATGTACAGGATGGATGGGGTTCTGACGCGTGCATAGTTTGGTGCTGGACGGCGCGTCTGTCTGGGGCGGCACATTGCCATGCTCGAGCTGAAGAAGATTGTGCCCGCGCTGGTGCTGCAGTATGATGTACGTTGAT